>NC_140932.1:109198149-109230649 GCF_014529385.1 Adiantum capillus-veneris | reverse complement strand
CAGTGGCAAATATGTGTTGAACTATTTTGAATGAAAACAATAGGAGAGATTGTTCTAAATGCAATTGATTTTATTAAATGTGCTTCATTCAAGCTGTCAATTAAGTTGCAACTTGATCATTTTTCCTTTTGGGATGTCATGTCTAGACATTTTCTTGATGGTGGTCCTGTCATGGATGTCCACTCTTGGAATGTGTTTGTTATGAGAAGCGCCAAGCACAAGGCTTGAGAAACATTAGGGAAAATTTGGACTATTAAAGGGGTCCTATAAGGACTGTGACTTTCTCTCTCTTGTCCAAAATGGGCGCATGGTAAGAAATTTACAAATGAAATCACCTTTAGAATTATAATGTATTCATTGAGATCTATCCATTGGTATATAGCATGCCATCAGATTCTTTTTATTCTAGAAGATTCCATTATTTGATGTGACAACTCCATCTTATAAATGGAATCTCTTTCGACATTTCAATTACAGTGGGGAGGCCATAACTTCTACAAATCAACTCCAAATTTGTCTAAGTTTAGGGATTTAGAGCCTATGTTCTAAGATCTTTCCAATGATATGTTGGTTGATAGGGTTTTGACAAAGCATTCGTGGACTCCATTGGGTTGCCCACTTTGGACAAGAGAGACAAAGTCAAACATCCTTATAGAGCCCCTTTGAGAGTCCAAATTTTCCCTAATGCATTTTTTGTGGACCCGGCTTTGGAACCTTTCCTCATGCATATGAGCAGGCTAACTCTAAATTTGCGAGGGATAATCACACTTAAAATCTCATATTATAACTAAAAATTCCATAGTTTGAACCGGCTTTAGAACCTTCTTGCCCAAATTTGAGCCGGCCATTTTTCATTGTGAGCGGGCTTTGGATAAAGTGAACCTATCTTTTCCCGATCCATGGCCAAGCAGCTATGGGCTGAAGGCAAAGCCACTTCTCTTCAAGTGTATTAAGCTATGCTTGCATCTCAAAGGCACATGACATAATATGTACTTCTATACTATTGTATAATGGAAAAGTGAGTGTCTTACCAATTGTCGCAAGTTGCAACTTGAAAGGCTAGAGTCCAAAGAAATTTAAATGTGTCCAGCTACCACCTCTTATTACTGAGGCACAGGGCGGGGTGAGGTGGGGCCATTCTCCAGCAAAGGCAAGGGTTAATCTCTATGAATCTATAATATTCCTAGCCACTGATCCTTGCGGTGTCCTCCACTCTACTGGCCACATGCAGGTAATATGCTTACGTGTAAACAAAGGTTATCCTCGTTTTATCCATGTGCTATATAAGCACCTCTTGCACTTTGTATTTATGCCCCCATAGCCGAATGCCTACCTTTGAACTCAACCCCTCTAATATCCTCAAAATCATGTAGCTCCATGCCATAGTTGCCTCTGCAAGGTCCTGTAACTGGTTGGCTTTGCCGTATCTCAATCATGTGGATAAGGCCATCATTCAAAGATGAGGCAAAAATAAGACTCGCTTCTCAAGCCATGTGTTGTTCATATGGATGTAAATCTCTTATCCTTCACCTCTTCTATCAAACAAAAAGGTTTCGCTATAAGATGCTCCCTGCTTACAACTTTGCAAGCTTCAATTCATCTCTCCTCCTTAGCCCTTGTTGTCATGTCCAATAAATCTATTCATACAATACCGTATAGGTGTATTGGGCATGAATGTGCGATGAGAGTCCTTGGAGGTACTGACTGCATGTTGACTTTGGGAAAGCTTGAAGAGATTCAACGCTCTCATCTTGCAGGCGACTAGGGCATGTAGAGAAGACTGCATTCAAAGACTTCTGAGCTAGGATATGGTTTCTTGGACTATAGTAGGGTATGTACCTAGGATATGCCCGTTAGATTCCAAACTTTTGGGCTGGGATGTGTTCTTTTGGATTGCATTAGGGTATGCACCACATAAACAAAGTGAAGATGCTCTAGGATATGTCCTTCGCATGCAAACCAAGGGCCTCTTGTTAAATGAAAACGGCAGTTGAATGTCTTCGACCACTAATAACATGTGGTCTTGTTGTAGGCAACTTGAGGTAGGTTTTTGCTATAGAAATGTTTGGCTTCTTGTCAAGTTCAACGTATACATGTGAAAATGAGAGTATTTTGACCTAGACTGGGTGGAAGCTTCAATAGTCAAGCAAGTCAAGTGTTGCATGCTGCCATTGTTGTGCTGACACGATACTAGTGAAATTGTAGCAGCTTACCTCCCAAATGGCATCTATTCTAAATGGCATGAGAAAGTGTGAGAGGACTCCTAGAGAGGAGGGCTAACCCTGCAATGCAATACTTGAAGGTGTTGGTGGGGGACTATTGCATGCCTCATGTGGCAGGTGGTATCACTGGTTGGCATTGGCAAAGACAAACAATTGTGTACAAGATGAATCATTGCTATCATTGTCTGATGTTCTTCACTATCGGTGCGAAGTACATGAGTAGCTATGGTAGATGTGATATTCAGTTGTGGCACCTTCTCATTGCTTATTCCCAATTATAGTGCAAGCTCCATTATTTTGACCTCTTATTGATCACATCTAGCAATTTCTTATCTCTCTCCATGTTTAGGGTTGTGAAATGGTAGTCGATGTAGGGGACTCTTAAGTGGCAAGCATGGAGGTTGTGGATTTCCCTATAAGATGAAAAATGCATCCAAGGAGAGATGACATGTATGTTCCAATTCAATCTTCTAGACTTATTGGAAGAACTTAGAGGGGAAGTGAGAAGTGAGATCCCATATGATTTTGTTGATCCCCCCACCCCATTTGCATGGCCAATTCAATTTAATGTATGTTCCAATTCAATCTTCTAGGCTTATTAAGAAGAACTTAGAGGGGAACTGAGAGCCCATGTGATTTTGTTGATCCCCCCACCCCATTTGCATGGCCTTAAATCATAGAGGCTTTATAAGAATGGAAAAAGTGAGGGGTAATTATGTCCCCATTTTTGAAGTGAGGGTAGGTTGAAGTGTTGAAATACGCCACCTACAATGTATTTCTGAATTGCTTATTGCTTTGCACAGTGATTGTTTTGTATTTTATGAGCTGATGCAGTTGTAGTTTTGTTGCATTTTGCACATGACAAGTTGAGTTCAGTATTCATGAAAACAAATACAATTGGACGTAAGAAAATACTCCCTCCCTCTCTCTTTGTGTCAACCTCGCTTTGTTCAACCCTCAAGATGACCCCATTGTAAAAGAGGCTGCAACTTCAATCCTTGCACAATAAATCCAAAAAGCAGAAAGGCTACAAATGCCAGCACCTAGAAGATACAACATGTCTTGCCGTGTTGAACAACGGGGTGCAAGGATCACTGGTTCTTGATGACACTAGGCTAATGGTGTTGCTGCTAAATGGCAGGCCTAAGAAGACTACATCCAAGAAAAGGGAGGTGACAATGACGAGAGCATCAAGCACACTCACATGCAAGGTTGACTCTAATGTGTGGGGTGACATTGAAGACTTTTGCATGCAAGAGGGATGTCAAAGAGATATCAATCTGCCAAAACACAATGCCACACATCCACAAGTAGTTATATGTGTGTACCATTGTTTGTGTGCACACGTCTGCTATTTCAGACTTCCACATTTTAAACTATAACTCCAACGGCTTGCTCCAAGTTGTAGCATGCACACACCTACATGTTTATCTTAGGTTCGTTCTTTGCAACTCATCCTCAAATGATGGCAACCTCCTTGCAGCCTCGGACAGTAGGCAATTAAGATAGAGACTTGATAGAGTGGAGAAAGAGAGAGAATAGAGAGAAAAAATGGGGAAGGAGAAAGAAAGAGATGAAAATAGAGTCAAAAGAGAGAGAAATAAATAGAGATGTCAAAAAAATAGAGAAAAAGCATAAAAGTATAATGATGCATGAATATGAGTGTGAGGGAAATGTGTGACAGCATGTGGGTGTTGAGAGAGAGAGAGAGAGAGAGAGAGAGAGAGAGAGAGAGAGAGAGAGAGATGAACTAAAACTAAAGGCTAAAATGACCTATGAGACACTATGCATAATGGCAAGTTTGGAGGGCTCTGACCTTGGGGCTCCCCATTCGATCCAAATCCAAATATTAGCATTTATGTTTGCATTTGAAGAATTTTTACATTATGAAAAAGGTGACACAAATGAACATGAAATTATACAACAAAGGCATTTTTTGTGAGCAATGATAGATCCAAGTCTTACAAATACCACAGTGAGTGAGACCCATCGAAGGTGGGTTGCATGAACTAGTTAGAGCATAATAGCAAAAAAAAATTACAACACCTCCTCGCTCAAACAGAGCCAGGGATGACAAGAGAAACATGCGATACTACCATCCAACAAACAACCAACCCAGTTTCAACTACACGCCACGACACATCAAAGTAGTAACAGTGAGGCTTAACCTAGAGACAGACAACTTAAAGGCCCTGGTTGCCACCAACTAGGTGATACCTACCATAGACAACCTACTTGACCAGGACCAACATCGCATAGGACCCAACCAACAAAACAAGATACACATTTGCTTTAAAAAGTGTAAAGATCTATCTATTTTTAGCTTTCTGAGAGGAAAAGAGAGATTTTGCATTTCATTATTTCCATTACTAATCTACCTTTCATGTGAATACATGATTGCTCCGTATATTGGTTACTACATACAAATACTAACCTCATGGTCATTGTGTGCATTGGCTAATACGAAATCTTCTTTTGTTTAGTTTGTCAGTTGGTAGGTCTTTTCATTTCAAAGCATTAAATGGCCTTCTATTTTATTCCTTGAGAATGTCAATGCCTTGTTTATCATAAGCTAGAAATCTAACCAGAATTTCGGTGAAAAATGCAGTACTGGTTGGTTTTTAGTCAACATCTACCCAAAAATGACACCTTGGAAGTGCAAAGATTATGAAAAGATGGATGATTTTGAAAATAATCCTCAAACTTGCAAAATAAAGGTCCAAGCAAGAATGTATACTTTTATGCCATTGGCATCTTCCTCTATGTCAACTTGATAAGGAGGAATCCCTTCTTTTGTTGGCCTTTGGATGTTGTGATCTTCACATGGTAACCCCTTCAGAATATGACATTTTTGGCAGATCTTTATGGCTTCATTCATACAACAGATTGTAAAATCTCTTACAACTGGCGAGGATATACGATGAGAATGACTTCTTATCAAGGATGCATGATGTACATGAGGATTAGATTGTCTGTATTGTTCATAGACGAGCTAACGATGGCGTACCTTTTAACCATTTTTGGCATATTATAAGAAGACTATACTATCCTTTGGCCAAAGGTAGTCTAAACACCTATTGGCCAAAAATGGGCCATTCATCAATTTCAAAGAGGTCCCTTGTAGAGATAGCATGAGTTTTAATTTTCTTGTCTTTTTCATGAAATGTCCTCACAATGAAGAGAAAAAACAAGCAAATAAGAGAAGCAGAAGAATCAAACCCCCGGGGCATCCACTAAAAAATATATAAGATAGCATGTGCGAACAAAATAAAAAATATATAATTAGGTATATTTACAAAAAAAAATGTACTTACATAAAGGATTTTTTAATTTAGAAGTGGAAATTTTCATACATAAGAGCTAGTTTTTTTACAAAAATGCATTCATAAGGGGTACACATAATACTTGAAAATATACAAGTAAAAGATTATTTAAGTACCTCTTGTTCGCATGTGCTATATACAAATTTTACATAGTGGACTCCTCGGGATCAAACCCCTCTCTCCCTCTCTCTCTCCCTCCCCAACACCCCAAAAAAGTGTTCGGGAAAAACCTTTGTCCCAAACATACACAAAATCTTTTAACCCAACTCTTAAGCAAACGTTTTGCAAACTAAACTACACTTTGAGTTATATCACACTATTTTCTTGCAAACTAAACTACACTCTGAGTTATATTTACACTATTTCCTTACAAAATCCAAGCAAATTTTTTATTTTTCACTCTCCTTTGAACCAGCTGTCTTGAATTTCTAACCAACTCGAGACTGAGCTAAGACACACTTTTCTCGAACATTGCACGGGCCCCCCCAAGTCATCTTACATTCATGACATTCTTTTTCTGAAATTTTATCTCTTCAATTTGATAGGGCTTCATGAATCTTTCCCTTGTTGGCTTGCTGAACAAGCTTTACTGTCATTTGGTTGAAGGTTGCCCGAATGGCCAATGGATGCATTTGTTTGGCTTGCACTAGTTTCTTCGCATGGTTATTGCTCTCTCTCTTTCTCACACCAGAGGCACACTGATTGACCGAGCGATTGAACTAGGGAAATCCAGGCGCCCACGACTGTGAAGAACTACGCAGCATCGACGGGTTCTACGACAGAAAATTCGGAGCACGCTGGCCAGGCATGCACGACACCCGGTCAGACTACTAACCATGGAGGAAATTGATGAGATTCGCCAACAACCGATGCTAGATCTCTTGTGATTTAGCCATCCCAACAAGCCACCCAAATTTTCCCGCTTAGTTTTATGCTTAGCTCACATCAACCAGCTTAGGCCCCCATAGTAGATATCTTTGTTTTGTAATGTTGTTAGGTTATTTTGCTACTCTGACTTTGTATCAGATCCACCACTTTGTAACTTTCGGGTCTCATAGGTCATTATGGCCTTTTGAAGACGTTAATATAACATTTCATTTCATCTCTCTCTCTCTCTCTCTCTCTCTCTCTCTCTAGCAAGTCATTGTGAGATTTCACTTTGTTTTGATAGGGTTGATAAGGACAAATGATTGTAAGTAGGGAGTGTAGTGTCACCAAGAGTCATGTTTATAATAGAAGAGTGCAAGTTGTGTTTTAAAGACATGCCATAGACTCTTGGAGGGAACAAGTCAAAGTCTTTCACAACTAGATTGAAATGTACATGAAAGAAGTAACTGGTTTTTTTTTTCCCCAAGAATTTAGAGACATCATCAATTGGGTGCTAAACCCTCAAAGCGTGCGCACATGCATCCAAAATTCAGCTGCAATGTCCACATAGGAGGCTGACCTGGCTTCAAAGATTCCATTGCAACGGTTGATCCGTCAAAATAGGACTCAGTACACATTAAGTCATTGCGTCTGCAAAATTTTCACAAGGTCTCTGTGCTTGTGTGTGGCTCAGTTTGCGTTTCATGGGCGCTCGAGAGTCTTGGCCGCAATGTCCAAAGTTTAAGGGTTGGAGCTCGCTGGAGTGAGGGTTGCCTCATGTGCGCAATGTTTCATAGACACACCCTGCTCGAGTCCTTATTCTAGATGCATACATACTTGCCTACAACCTAACTTGACTTGATCGAGTATTAATGCTTTAATACTAGATTATGATGTAATGATATACCAACTCAAATTTGTTTTGAGAAGGTGTTACAATGTCAAATTCAAAAGTGGACTTGTTGCATCACCAATTGGTCGATATGTAATTGTCACAACTTGAAGTTCCTTTTGTCATTTATATGCACATTTATGATATATTTATGGGAAAATTATCAAAATACCCCTCTAATTTGTGGAAATTCCTAAAATACCCCTCAAATTTCAAAAATTCCCAAAATACCCATGTATCTATTTTGGTCGGATTGCTCATGGTTTTCCAATCTTTATTTCTTTTTGACAATCGAGATCCGTGTTCGAGTGCTTAGCATGTGATTCGTCACAAATTACCTTGCAAAAAAAGGCAATTAGATCTAAAAAACAATGAAGCAATTCATCTCCGAAGCCTACATAACCAACTCAAATTCTAGTTTTAACATCTTGTATTGATAGACAATCAGTCTTCTTATGAAAAACTACAAATTTTTTTATCTTTGGAGAAATTTAATCTCACAACCAGGGGTATTTTGGAAAATTTGAAGGGCATTTTGGGAATTTATGAGAAAATATTGGAGGTATTTTGGGAATTTTTTAACTTTGAGGGGTATGTTGGGAATTCCCACAAATTAGAGGAGTATTTTGGTAATTTTCCCTATATTTATTTATTTATTTATGCTATGGTCATCGCCTTTTCCTTCATTTTTTGCTCCCTTTGAAAAGGCCTTGTGCAAGTCCAAACCCATGGTCTAATTGTTAGTGGATTCTAGGAGGAGAAAAGAGAAGAACCTACAAATGAGATGCAAGCAATAACCCAAAAGGAAAAGACAAAAGTGGCGATAGATAGGATGCCAAAATTGAAAGGCTTGTGGCAAAATTGAAAGGCTAGCAACAATATTAAGAGAGCCAATTTGAGTCGAATCTTTGCCATGCTTGCTTACTATTGCAAATGTTTACTGAAAGTTCACAAGCAAAGACTGTTGTTCTCTTAAGAGTATCAAAATCAAAGCAATTTGCTTGTGGCCAGCAAAAGGTACCCAACGAGCTCCAATGCGTATTTTAAGAATTGAGCTCAAGACGTCTCGTCAAAATCCAAGCAGCATAATACGACCGACCAAAATAATTTTGCTTTCATTGAGAATCGAACTCAAGACCTCCCGCTTACTAAACGGGTGCTCTAGCCAACTGAGCTATGAAAGCTGCTGGATATTTTTGTTGTTTTAAATTAAATATTATATTTCACCGTTGTATTGTTTTCCGCTAAGACTCCCCCGAGAGAGAGAGAGAGAGAGAGAGAGAGAGAGGGGCTTCTTGCGCCATGGCATCACTTTCTTTATTCCGCAGCGGCTATTTCGGCATAAAAGCAGATCGTGACACTTTTCAGAGTCTCATGCTGCTGCTTCTGACGTTCAGTTGAAAAGGGCTTTAATACTTCATCGATGGGCGGCAGTGCAGAACCTTTCGTTCCTCGAGGCCACAGGCATGGAGGGTGATCTAGGGAAAAATGTAAACTCGGGTGCCTGGGGTAGATATAGCTGAGGGTGAGAGGACATCCAATATGATACTCACTCACTCACACCAACATCATCAGTGGGCGGTTTCATCACCACCCACCAAAACTCCGAACTCCTGGGTTTTCCCCTATCGCAAATGTCAGCACTATCTCACACGGGCATGGGCATGAAGGGATCAATGGCCCACACCTTTTTTGGGTAGCCCGGACATCGTGGGCCATTGATCTTGTGGCGCGCCCCAAATTTACCAATTTGTCCGAGTTCACTAAACTGATCCAGATTTACACGACGGATTTACCATAGAAGAAACTGTTCTCCCAATGCTTTCAACGAGCACACGGAAGTGAGGTGGTTAAGCTGATAATAGGCTTGCAAAGGTGGCTTCCGGGGTTCGAATCCCGGGCAGGAGGAAGAAGAGAATTTTAACGTCATAGAAAACTACTTAGAGGGGGGGATTTACAAGTTTTGTTGCACCCGAGTTTACCAATTTTTCCGAATTTACACAAAATGCAACGGCCGACTTAGATTGCACCCAATCTCCAAAATGGGCATCAACCATTGATCCCCTCCTGCACATGCCCGTGTGAGATAGTGAGGAGGGTGAGGCCTCAGCCATTTCTAGCATTCATTCCTTTAGCCCTCTCTTAAGAAGCACCTAGTAGGCAGTTTGTCATCTAAGCTTGCTGCCACTTATTGCAATATACGCAGATGGATCCAAGACAAGCACAGACTCACGTTTTAAGGAAAGTGCAAAGTAAAGACTCATGGTAGTCACCCTTGGGACAACAAAGTGCAAGATATAGACCCATGGTAGTCACCCTTGGGACAAAATAACCATAGTATTGACTAAATACTATGTTGTGGGCTTGCAACCATTCTTGCATTCATTCCTTTTAACCCCCCTCCCCCCCCCCCCCCCCAACTTTTCAGAAGCACCTTGAAGGCAGGTTCTAAGCTTGCTGCCACTTGAGTTCCTGATGAATCCAAGATAAGCCCAGATTCACCTTTAAAGGAAAGTGCAACATATAGACTCACGGTAGTCACCAATATAACCAATTCTGCACAGTATTGACTAAATTCTGCAACACCCCCACTAACCACATCCCCACTTGATTGCTAGCTTACAGCACAATTTGGAGGTCCATTTCAAAAAACTTGATAGATGCAAAAGACACCTCAATGCACCACAACTAAAGCTTAAATACACGTAGTGTTAAGCGGTAATCACACAAAAAAAAGAATTATAACTTGTCATTAAAAGAATGTGTCAAAGTCAGTACACAGCGTCTCTCAGATGAGACTGCCATACAAGACGTGTAAGAAAATTACAATTTTCCAGTGGCTGGCAAAACCCCACGTACAAAAAGAGGTGAAAACAATCATAGCAACAGCGGCCCAACTCTGTACATGCCTTCTGCTATGAAAGCTTTCCATAGGGACATCATCAGATCTGATGTTAATATGCCATGCCATTTGAGAATACCGCCACCAACTTGGCAACCGTACTTCCCATCGACCTGTTTCGTGTTTGAACTATCTTCCCTTCACCTACCTTACTTTCTTTTTTGTTAGTATCTTGATCTCCTTTATAAACTGTCCTTGTTTTAGGTTGAGGCTGAGTTTGTTGAGAGAGGCTCACACTTGCACTCTTCACCAATTTCTTCACATTCGACGTCTCCTTGCATGCCGAATCGTCACCCTCGCATGCAACCGGTACCAGAGCTTTCTTCAGCTTTTTCGGCTCCCCTGTAAAGCCCAAAATCAATTTTCACGTCAATCATTAGTAATCTTTTTGGCTTGGCTAAAAATCTTTTTTTATTTTTCTTATCCTTTAGAAAAAAAATGTTATTGGTAGATAAATAGAGATGTCATTGATATGACGGACTACACAATCAATCAAACTAATCTATTTTCTTACTGATTGTATGTTGATTGATAGAAAATGAGTGGGTGAAATCCATGAGTCTTAGTTTTCTTTCATTTACTATGAGAACATGAACCTCAACTTTGAAGCATATATATAATATAGTTTTTCATTTGAGTTGATGAGTGTTGAAAAAGTTCAATCATTTTGTGGCCTCATGTGCTGCTTGGCAGATTGTGATTTAATCACTTGTTCTAGTTGCAATACCTACTGAATAAACACAAATCAGAAAGTGTTGAATGGAAAGATACCTTTTTCACAATTGCCATGGGCAACCTTATGCAGTCCCAAAGGCGCTCTGGCTTCAGTGTTCCTTTGTACTGTACACCTTACCACATTACCATTCTCTTTTACATGAGATTTTGCCTCCTCCCTTGGTGCTAATACACGCTCCCTGTTGAGAATAACACCATGAGTGATGGTTATAATTATTATTAAAGTTCGAGTGTGTCATTGAAACAAAAAAAGACTAAACCTATCACATATACAAATTCCAATGAGAGATTACATCCATGTCTTCTAACAAACTCTGTTCACTGAGATACACAATCGCAGAATCATACTTACGGTCCTCAGCGAGTTAATGAGAAATTACATCCATGTCTTTTGACAAAACTCTGTTTATTGAGATAAGCAATCGCATAAGCGAACCTACTGTCCTTAGCAAGATGAGGGTTACCTAGGTAATGATGTGTGCTTCCTTTCCATTGGTAGCCTCACAGACTCTTTAGACTGTCTTTGTAAATGATCAAACTGTCTTTTTAGTTGATCAACCGCACTGGAACTCAGGATGCATTAATCAGAACTGTTATTCTTACGACACGCAACCTTTGGTGGCACTTAGCACCAATGCAAACTATAGGTAAAATAGATGTGCATACCTAGGATACATAAATCGGGACTGGTCTTTGCTGTTTAAGTACTGCTTCAACATTTCCGGATGATACTCCAATATCTAAATAAAAAGTGAAACATTGCTCACCATGTCAGAATGCTTGTGAACAGAAAGCCTGCAATATCTTTGACAAACAATGACCCATTAAACAATGTATACCTCCCTATAAATCAACTCCCGTACATCCTCCTTGTTTAACCTCTTCCTCTCAAAATCAAAATCAGCCTTGTATGCTGGATGTGAAGCAGGTTCCCGCTCCAACTTTGCCAATCCTTTGAAATACGGATCTCCCAAAGCCTGTGAAGAGAACAAAACGTAATCTGGCTTAGAAGAGCACTTTTGACATTTTGCGAGGATAAAGCACTAAGCACATATCACAAATGCAAAATAATCAATGAATCACCTCTTCTGCTGTGGGCCGATCCTTTGCATCAAAGGCGAGCAATTTTTGCAATAAACGAACAGCTAATGGATTGACATTTGGAAACTTCTGATGAAATGATGCTGGCTGTTTTCTACGCATGTTAGTCAAATACCGCCTTGCTTTATCATTGCGGATCTGAAAGCCCAATATACAAACACGCAAGAGTGTGAGAAATCAAGATTCAAAACATACAACAAAAAAACCATTAACAAACACCAGTGCAATCCATAAGAATTAAAAGGCTTTGGTTAGGTACCAGATTGATGTCATTTTGTGCAATTTAGTTGTTTGAAATACAGGTAATGCAGAGACTCACCTAAATCTAAGGTGGTAAGTGATAACCCTCCTGAATTAAGGTACGATACTCAGCTGAATCACCAAAACTTTGACAGAACTCTCAGACATCAAGAGGCCGAGTGTGCATTCTATGGTGTTTGATTTTTGGGTAATATTAAGATCAAACAACCTTTCCATAGCAAAATGAGCTGCTCGGCCAAAGAAAGAGAAAATCAAATAAAAGAAATCACAATAATACCAGGATCATTGTTCGGCCAAAGAAGGGGAAAATCAAATAAAAGAAATCACAACAATACCAGAATCATTGTTTGACCAAAAAAGGGGAAAATCAAACAAAAGAAATCGCAGCAATACCAGGATCATATGGGACCGACACAAAAATGAGTCTAGTTTTGATATTTATCTAGATGAACCAAGGAAAACCCAATTCCCTTCAAAAGAAGGTGCAAGTAAAAGACTCATGGTAATCAAGCCAGTGAATGCTAAGTCCTCAAAATTCTTACATACAGCCCCTGCCATTAAAGCTGGGGAAACATTTGTGCTGTGATTGCTTTTGGAATATCTATTACCCCATCCATGAATATTTCCTCTCTTAACGTAGATGTATTTTTTAAATAGAGTTTCTGACAACTGAAAAACCTGCGAACTTTCATCACATTGCAAGAACCTCTTGCAGTTCAATAGTTAGTGTTCACATCTCAAGCTCAAACGCACAATGTAATTGAGCTGTTTGAACTTTGACAGCAAATGTTTGCTATCATTACTAAACATGGTTATTCTATCTCTCAATTTAACATAACAGGCTCAAAGCTAACCCTTGCAATAACATCTCCTGGAGGAGTTCCCAGCAAGTCAGTTATAAGTTCTAACTGGTTAACGACATTTCTGCCAGGGAAGAGTGGCCTCCCCGAAAGCACTTCTGCGAAAATGCATCCAACACTCCACATATCCACAGCAGTTGTGTACTGCAGCAAAACAAAAAAGAAAATGTGATGAGAGAGTAGCAAATACAAACGTCAAACATAGAGAGAGAGAGAGAGAGAGAGAGAGAGAGAGAGAGCCTGCCCTATGCACAGAATCTGCCATACCTTTGAATAAAAAGACCCACAAAGTTCTGGGGCTCGATACCATCTTGTTGCCACATAATCCTAATAGAGGAAAAGAGGACATGTTTAGAAAAGCAAACAAGAAATGAAAATCTCCAAAAAATTAGAACACTATTTCTTATTGCTGCCTTCATAGACTCACAGTCCAAAATATGGCTGAAGAAGAACCGCTGAAAGCTACTCGCGCTAACCCAAAATCACAAAGCTTCAGTTTGCAATCAGAATTTGCCAAAACATTCTTTGGCTTTAAATCCCGATGAAACACATTAGCTGCATGAAACAATCCAGGCAGAAATGTTAGCCTAACAGCTTGGGCTATTTGTCTTTATCGACCGGTGTATCTTCATTCTCCGAAAGAAAAACGGGAGGAAAATTATGTGCTGCAAAAACAGTAAGATGGACCTGTATGGATAAATTTCAAGGCCCGCAGAAGCTGATAAAGAAAAAATTGATAATGATCCTGGGTCAAGTCATCATTCGCTTTGATCACCTGATGCAGGTCAGCCTCCATGAGCTCAAAAACAACATAGATGTCCTTGAAGTCACGGGGGGAAGGGGGGAGCAAGATGTGCTTGATCTCAACAATGTCAGGATGCTTCAGAAAGCGGAGGAGCTTGATCTCTCTAAGGATTCGTGTGGCATCAGACACGTGATCAAAAATGTCATTAATCTTCTTAATGGCAACTTTCTCGCCTGTGTGTGTATCGATTGCCGAGCACACAACACCATAGCTGCCTTTGCCAATGACTTCCAAAATCTGGTAGCGATTAGCCTCACTGTATTCTTTGAAGAACTCTATCCTTCCCATTTTTACCAAACAATCTTACTCTTTGAACATCAAAATTTTGCACATGTAGGTTGCCTGGCAGTGTCTACACTACAATGTTAGGAGCCCCTTTGCAGGTTTCTGCAACGTTTTTGCCTGATACTCCGAAGTTCGTGTGTACATCACAACTGGCATGATCAAGTGGCTGATAATGCAAGAGCACATCTCAAATGTGCTTCTCCTTGCAGAAAATACACAGACATCTCAAATGTGCTTCTCCTTGCAGAAAATACACCGCCGCAAGTGGCCTTGATCTGCAGGTCAACATAGCAAGCACATCCTTGTAAGAGCACCTTCTGCAACTACGAGGGCTGGTTTTGTTCTGTGCATCAAGATGCTCTGATCTGGCATTAGAAGTACTGCAAAAGTGGAGAATTTCCAAGACGACCTCAATGTAGCATACTGCCGGCTTGCCACTCTGGTACTAGGGTTCGCAGAACCCTAGAATGGAAAAGGCGAGCTGAAAGCTAAAGAAGCCACCGGTGAAGGAAGGATCCCTTGGTGCAAGAGAGGAGCCGCTGCATAAAACTGGGACATGAGCGACTGTGTATTGCAACAAAGAGAGCACATGGCGGTGGTGGGCTCTTGCGGGGAAAGTGGGCGATGGAAGCTTGTGAGTAGTTTTCGGTGAAGAGGAGGAGGAGTAGGAAAAGGCAGGCAGGCCAAACATGAACATGCTGTTGAGTGGAGCTCGCTTTGGACAAGACGTCGCCACCTATTATCTGAATTTCAAAATCTGCATTCTCCTCGTTTTAGGCCTTGATGCTGGCCTCGCCTGCCGTTGTGAAGGGGTCCCTCCCAAGAAGCCATCAGCACTATCTCCCACGAGGTCTTCTACGGTTGGGTTGAGACGATGCGGCGGAAAAGATTACAAGGTCGTTCAGTCTTTGTAGAGAGAGAGTTGAATGGCTACAGCCTTTCCTCCGAGCACACCATAAATCGTCGAAACCCCCCCCCCCCCCCCTCCCCCCCGAAAGAAGAGCTCGCCCCCCTCTTTCTTGTGTTCTTTTGCCTTCACGGTTATTCAAACGACACATTGGGAACTGCAAGCATGCATGCTCTATCGCCAGGATCGTCTGAACCCAGCCTATATAACCCGAGCGTTGAGATCCATGGCAACAAACTAGGGCACATACCTTTCAATTCGAAGCATAACACAATGTCCTTCTTTAAACGCATGTGCTTTGCGGTGTTTGTTAGCATGCTTAGCGTACAGTTCTTGTGAATGCTTAATAGCAGAGTGTACACTTTCATAAATTTCATGAAAATTTGTAGTGAAAGTATCGGCAGCAGGCACACTGCTAGAAACTCTTGAAGCAGGAGTAAGAAGAGAATGATCATACACAATCTCAAAAGGAGACTTACCTATAGCAGAGTGTGTGGTGTTATTATAAGCAAACTATAAAATATGCAGATAATCATCCCACTTATTGGGATGAGAGGACACATAAGCTTTTAATAAGTCAATAATAGTGCGATTAGTGACTTCTGTTTGACCATTAGATTCATGGTGGAATACAGAAGTGAAATCAAGTGTAGTGCTAAGATTTTCAAAAACTGTAGTCCAAAAAGCACTGCAAAATTTTGAATCTATATCATGTATGATTACTTTTGACGAACCATGATGAGAAAAAACATATTTTAAAAAGAGAAGTGCACCTTGATGTACAGTGAGAGTTTTCTTGCATGGAATGAAATATGCCTGCTTAGAAAAACGATCAATAACAGTCCACTCATGTTATGTTTGTGAGTAGTGAGTGGGAAACCAGTGATAAAGTCCATAGATATGTGTTCCCAAGGTCTTTCAGGAATAGGGAGAGGATGTTACAGACCTAAGTTCTTACATGTTGTTGCGTTAATCTTTTGGTAAATTAAACAAGATGAAACATATTGTTTAATATCATTTTTCATAGCAGGCCAATAAAAATCACAACATAAATTTTGAAAAGTAGCAACAAAACCTCTGTGTCATTATACCTCAATAAGGTCTCTTTCACTTACGAAAAAGAGTTTTTGAATCTTCTCATGGCCTTCTTTTCCCTTTTATTCCCACCTCTCTCCTCGTCCTACCACCTTCTTCTCCCTCCTCTTCATGTTACCCTCTCTTCACCTTCATCTTTTGTGTGTCCTTTTCTCGTCAAGCAATGGAGTCCACCCACTCTATGTCATAAAAAACTAATATCTAACCAACCCAAATGATTTTTTCATATTAAATTGATCATTTAATGTGAGAGAATAAATGAGAACAAGAGTTAGAATATAGACATGTGCTTATAGATCTATCTCAACATGGGGCCAATGGTAAAGGGGCCCAAATGAGAGATGGTATGTCAAAGAGCAAGGCTAACCAATGGAGCATAAAGACCTTAGGGTTAGTTTCATTGAAGACCTCCAATAGTTAGTGTTAAAAGTCATTTGACCTTAGTTAAGCTAGGGTTGTGCTTGAGGTGGGAACCTGGCCCAAGCTTAAGGTGCTTGTAGTGTGACTGAGATGCTTGAGGTGCTTGAGGTGCTTGTCATGCTTGAGATGCTAGGGTTGTACTTGAGGTGGGAACCCGGCCCAAGCTTGAGGAGCTTAAGGGACAAGCTTGTGGTGGGAACCGGGCCTAAGCTTGAGGGGCTTGAGGTGTCAAACTATTCAAAAAATGAGTAGACTTGGTGAATTTTCAACCTATGAGTTTTTACTAACTCACCAATATCTGTATATGATATACATAACCATAAAGCACACTGAAAAATTATGAGAAAAGTGCATGGAATCTAACACACTACCTCATCGGCCAAAATCAAACACATAGAACCACCAACCACTTGTAGCCACAAAAGGCATACATATCCTCCAAGCTTTGTGCTCAAGAAAAATACAATCTAGTGCACAAATATTTATGATGTCCAAGATGTACCTACATCATAAACATATGGGAGTCAAAGCCGCTCTCCAGAAAGACTGCTCCATAAAATCAGTCGGAGCCGTATGTGTCAAATGTAGTTGACATTGAGGGGGTCACCAAAGAGACTATGTTAGAGTCGAGCTACTTTAGATGCATGCTAGAGGAGAGGTAATGCCGCTCTTTCTCAATCCAAGGTCATGGGAATCCAAGATGCAAGGAGATGTCATTGATGGGGGAGGCTATGATGAGGAAGTCATAGGAGAGCCTACTGTGCTCTCTCTCTCTCTCTCTCTCTCTCTCTCTCTCTCTCTCTCTCTCTCTTTGTGGCTTGAAGCCAAAAAATTGATACTGAAGAAAAAAAGAAAGGATACTGATGCTTAGGGTCTCAATGTTGAGAATTTTAGAAGAAGCCAAAGGAAGATTCTTGAAAGTTGGGGACTTGCATGTGCATGTCAAAGAGAATCCCTCATCTAGATCTTGTACATACTAGTATCCACTTATCGGCACATTCACCTTTAAGTGGGAGGTTGTTGGGGTTAAAGGTGGATGTGCCTTGGGATGAATGTGTGCACCCAATGACCTCTTATTGTGTGTGGATGGAGTGAGGCTTACTTGGATCTTCACTCCAACCACATAGAGTCTCCTTCCTCACATGTGCATTGGAATGTGCACCGCATTGCTTCCACATAGTGTGCTACCCTTTTAGGCAATATGCCCATGCAGACCATTTTGTAACATCCAATTTTGAATGTGAGTGGCATTACGTAAGAAGCAAGAAATTCACATGGGTGAACACATGAACATTGAGATTATTAGTCAAGGACCATTCAAAAAATCCATTTTTTTAAAAATGGAATGCAAAGCAATGACCACTTAAAGAGAAATATCATGTGCTAGAGTGTACATTGATTATAGGGCATGCCCAACTAGGGTGCAAAAAAGAAAGACCCCACCACCATTCATAGGGTGGATTTTGGAGAGGGAGGCCTTGGAACATCAAGGAGGTGGGAGTGGAGATTAAGGCAATGGAATGATGGACATGAGGGGGTAGTTAATTCCTCTTTGGATTCCTCCCTACTCTTTCTCTATTCTCTCTCTCTATCCCCACTACTCTATTTCCACTCACCATCATCAACTCTATTGGCTTGTCCCCCTCCCCCCATTCATCTTGACCTCCTTGTCTCTCTCAACTATTGTGTGACTCCCTCTCTCCCACTAGATAGCTCTTGATTCTTGATCTTGGTTCATCACCTGCTCTCACCCATGATCCTAGCTCTTGAGCAACTCTCTCACTTGCACTCTTGGTTCATCACTATGCTCACCTATGCTCCTTTGCACATGGTGCTGCTACTCCTAACAATTGACCACCTGATGTTGTTGCCCGCTCATGGAGTTGTCCACCTCCTTGGCACAAGGTGGTGTTGATGTTGATTGACTACCTGATGCAATTGTCTACTCACAATGTGGTCCACCTCCTTGCCACCTTGTAATCCTAAAGCTGACGGAGAACCAACGGTGATCGATCGACCAACAGTGCGGTCCACCTACTATCCTATGGTTGTTGGGATTATGGTCTTTGGCCCAAACCTCTAAAAATCTATGGGCATGACCTCTCGTATAGTCAACAATCTAGTCATCTTTTGAGCATGTGACGGCACATTGCCTAGCACACATGGCATTGTGATTTGCACAAGAGTCCAAAAAGGTATCCCACTTACCCTAATTTCTACATTTAATGGAGTTTTTGGGATTATGACCTTTGGCCTAGAACTCTCAAACTCTATAGGCATGACCTCTTGTACAATCAATAGTCTAGTCATCTTGTAAGCATGTGACAACACATGGCCTATCACACTTGGAATGGTGAGTTGCACAAGAGTCCAAAAAGGTATCCCAATCACCCTAGCTTTCCACATTTTATGGAGAAACCCTTGCCCTTTGGGAGTTGCCCCTTGACCCTTGGGAAAGATACCTATGTGACCCTTGAGAGGTGCACCTAGCCATATGCTCCTTCTATTTAAGCAGCCGCTCATTTGTACATACTCTTAGTGTTGTTAGCTCATTTTGTAATCAAGTTATTATTTAGATCTACACTCTCTCTTTCTCTTGCATTAAGTAATTAGTGTGCTTATCAATTATGTTAACATGAATGCTAGTCTTGTTAATTCCCCCTAATCCTTTCAAATGGTATCAAAGCCATTTGGAATGCTTATCATTTCCTAATCACTCTCTTGATCCTCTTAACTACACACTTTATTCCTCTTTCTATCAAGTGTTATTAGCAAAAAGATACACAATCATGTTTTGTGACTCTCATAGATTTTGGGTACTTCATTGTAACACGTGATTAGTAGCAAATAGTGTGTGTTTAATTTATTTCATTTTCATTTTAGTATTGTTTTTTCATGTTTTTCAACACTGATTAATTTCAATAAAAGCATTAAATCATTTCATTGATCTTGTGTGGAGGTAGTGCTCTCCGAGATCTCTCCAATGAGCTATCAAGCCCTCGGATCCAAAACTCCCACCCCATCCAATTTTATTTCTAAATATAGGTGTATGTGTGTGTTTTTGTGTGTGAAGCACTATGTAAGCTGATCATAATTATTTTTTTTTGGGAGCCATGGACAAGCAAATCCAAGCCACTTGGTGGCTAGTGGGTTTGACCACTATTTTGGGGGTAGCATGTGGTCTCGAGCTCAAAACAAGCACCCTATTTTAAGGGAACTTGAATGAACTTGAACTACCAGCCAAATTCTTCCTAAAAGGTGGAGGCAGGTCTACTAGCTAATAGTCATGTGTGCACAACTTTTTTCATCAACTGCCACTTAGATTTTAGTTGTATTCAAACTCCATTTTGAATCCCCATTGGGTTTGTAAGTGGGTTGCCCCATCTTGTGCCATCAAGCCACAATCCACAAGCCCCATAAGGGGCCAATCTTTTGTGCAATACCTTCAAACTACAAGCCTCTAAGGCCACCGATCCCATGCACTCTTGCCTTACAACCCTATTTAAGGGTGCATTCCCATCGTTGAGAACACAAAAGGAACCCACTCACTACCAAGGGAGGTCTCACACATTGGCAACCAAAGCCATTCAAGAGCAAAGAGGATTCTCTTAAGCTTTAAGAAAATGATAATTTTCCTCTTTTTTTTCTCTCAATACTCACAATTGTGAGTAGTATATTTATTAAGCATAGCAAAAAATAATTACAAGAGTATCCATGCTCAAAATGAGACATGGCATCACAGTTCCAAGTCCAAAACCGAAAAATCATCATGGCCTTTTACATGTAGGCATAATCGAGCACAGATAAGGATGACAAGGCCAAACACGAGAGGCCATCCACGACACGACATAAAAACCAATAGAAATCCTAGGTAGAGCCAATAAGGAGGGCCCATTGTCCCCATCACCAAGAAACCTTTTGGGTTTCCACCAATAAGGCCCATTGCCACCAAAGAACTTGTTGTCTTGAAAGGTACACCACCAAGCCACATCAAAGACAAACTACCAAGGAGATCAAAGAAAGTAGTGCATGGGACCCTTCATCAACCAAAAGAGTGAAAGGATGCTAGCAACACCGCAACAACACAGAGGCCAGACCACCCGGGGGAGATACACCGACCATAAACAGATTCAATAACAATTGAGACCCACATACGAGCCATCCACTAGCCCATGGAACAAATCCAGAACCATGAGCCAGTGAATCCCAAGAGAAACCAACCATGAGGGGGGCCAAGCCCCTTCCACTGATGATCGTGCTACCACTAGAATTAGATGCCTACCACACGTCACAGAACCATCGGGACCCACCAAGAACATGCATGCATCCTTTTCCTCCCAGGGGAGGTGGAAAGGATGCATCTCCTACTCCAAAAAGCAAGGCAATAGAAATGTAGGACAAGCAGGGTGGCAGGCTGATCACCCCCACATCGGTGCAAAAACCCCCCTGTGCAGGTGATGCCTCCCTATAGTCATTGGAATCATCCTGCCCGAGCACGACCTCCTGCTACTTGCAATCCCTATGAGTCTCCCTTGCTCCAGGCCCCTCGCAGGCAAGGCAACATGCAAAGCAGAGCAATTGCTTCCCCCCAATCTGAACCCTAACCCTAAGACATTTAAAAAATAAAGGGAAGATTTTCCTCTCTCTCATTCTCTATAAGCTTCAAAGTTTTCAAAAAAATATTCCAAGGCAAAAAAAATTATAAGGTATGCAATCATTTCTCACCTACAAAGACAGATTAATCAAGTGCATCTATAAAGAGGCTAGACATTGGCATTAGCTAGTTGCTAATTGCGAAGACCCCTCCACCAACACTATGGAAGAAAAGGGAATCAAAATATTCAATGGGGAGGGTTTCCACACGTGGCAGACCAAGATGAGAGGTTACCTTATGCACAAAAATTGTGGTCTACTCTTAAATCATGGGCAACTGAACGACCCACAATTGAAGGCACACTCGCCAAAGCCTAGATTGCACAAATTCAAACCAAACATTAATAGGATTTCGGCATAATGATCACTTCATTTCAAATAATTATGTGCACTTCACTAACAGTTGCACCACGACCATCCATCTCAGAGGAAAATTTTGGTGTCAAGCAAATTATGAGCAAGGTAAGCCTTAAAATAACCTTTTGCAAACTCACAATTAATCAAAGGAGGTTATTTCAAGCTTCACAAATAGGTTGATGAGTATCATCCCTCAATTAACCTACATCAAGTGTTGAATTCCCAAAGAAGATAAGGCTGATGTGCCCTTAAGTGTTGTCCTTAACAAGTTTGACAGTACCGTCAAAGTGCTAGAAAAAAAGGACCCTACATCAACTTTGTAACATATGAACTATGCATTAACTAAAGAAGAAAAAAATTTGTCAAAAAAGGCTTTAAACAATGGAAGGGCTTACATTGCATCATCATCTAGGATTGTTGTGATAAACCCTATAGCTAAGCGGACATGCATGCACAACACTAAAGCTGGGGGTCATGGCCGTGGGAATCGCCTCTAAGCATGGATAAAGGCCAGGTGTCAATTAGTGAGAGAATTTTCCATGCACAAGGTGGGGTGCCCCGCAAGCCATGAGGGGGGACTAAAGGATGCTCTATGTCTGTGTGTATGTGTGTGTTTTAGCCTAATTCTTTGCCATAGCTTCCCATAGCACGCCTTGTCATAGCTGCATCATGCAATATTTGTATCAAAGCCAATTTGATTTTGATTTGTACTACCTGGTCGTAGCTGCTTCTCATTGCCACTTACAAATAAAAGCGCATAGAAACTTGTTGCTTTTAAACTAGAGCACAATGCACCGAGCTACAGGTGCTCACCACACCTATAGGTGCTCAGAGCATTGCATTCCTATGCTAGCCATAGCATGTGCAGTAACCAAGGCATAAATAAACTAACCCAACCTTGAGAATCAAAAGCCTTAGTTCCTATGGTAGACCTCAGTGACAATACCGGGTAGAGGTTGTTAAGCTCCTAAGCTTATTTCTTCCTACAAGCATCTCCTTCGTCTCAACCCTTGGCCACTATTGTACATGTTAATAGCCCATACGAATTCTTGCTAGTTGGAATCTACCTATTGAAGACTCCACTAGTTTTCATTGAGGAAGGGAGAAGGTTTCCAACAAAGTGACATAACTATCAAGGCCAGCTATATCACAAAAACAAATCTTACCCTCCTGTACAAGATTGACCATTCTTGCGCATTTTGTGTGATCGTCAGGAAAACTTGGTTGTCACCGCCGACACTCTCCATTAGAGGCATTGTTGACGCTTTTTAGGAAGTGTTTGTACATTTTTACAGTGTTCTTAGCATGCTTTTTAGTCTTTTTCAAATCTTTAAAGTGAGTTTTGCTTTTAAAACTTACAACCATGGAAAAAGACCAAAATTAGAAACAACCTGAGAATGACACCAATCAATATCAAAATATGTATGGGATTGAGGACATAGGGGAAGAAAGGGATTGATGACATAGGGGAAGAATGGGATGTGTAATTTTGTGAGGAGCATGAACTGATACTACATAGAGTAGAAAACATAGAACTATAACTATAGACACTCCTTGCTACTCTAGATGGTCTCAAGGATCAAATGACTGAATTGAATGAGTACATGCAGAAGGGTAAGCAGCCTATTGCACACTCTTTTGTGGCATCTAACCCAAGCATGCCTTCCACATTTAAGGATGGTGGAATCGTATATAGAGAGGCTGATTGCATCTTCATCAGCTAGGACCAATACTAAGAAGTGTTACAAATGCGGCAAATCAGGGCATTCAACGTAAGGTTGGTACAAGAATAAGTTTCGGAGCAAACGCAACATCAAAGGTCATCCACCAACAAAATGCTATAGAAGCAGCAACAATAACAAAGAAAAAGGAAAAATCAACCTTGTAGAGGACAAGGATGAAGAGAAAGATGAAGAGGAGGAGAATTGCCTTCATGTTTGTGATGCCCTTGATCACTTTTGTGAATTTATTTATGTACTATAGATATGGATGGTATTCTACCTTCTTTGTTTGAGGGGAGGATTCTTTAGAGCTCTGTGACACCATATCAGATGAGACCTGTTTTAGTCTATGTGACTACCAGTCTGTGTGTCTACTATCCTATGTGGCATTGAATCTTGATTTATCTTGTTTCAATATTGTCCAAAGTCCAAGGGGCGGATTGTTGGGATTATGGCCTTTGGCCTAGACTTCTCAAACTCTATGGGCATGACCTCTTATACAACCAATAGTCTAGTCATCTTGTGTGCATGTGAGGGACGCACTTGCCCTAGCACACATGGCATGGTGAGTTGCACAAAATTCCAAAAAGGCATCCCAATCACCCTAGCTTTCCACATTCTATGGAGCCACTCTTGCCCTTTGAGAGTTGCCCCTTGACCCTTGGGAAAGATACCTTTGTGACCTTTGAGAGGTGCACCAAGCCATATGCTGCTACTATTTAAGTACCCACTCATTTGTACACACTTCCAATGTTATCAGTTATTTTCTAATCAAGTTATCATCTCATTTTACACTCTCTTTCTCTTGCATTGAGCAATTAGTGTGCTTATCAATTATGTTAACATGAATGATAGTCTTGTTAATCCCCCCTAATCCTTACAATGATTACTAACAATGGGCCTATCCTATGAGATAAGCCTCCACTTACTCAAGAATTTGAAATAGAAAAATAGAATATTATAATTATATGTGTGTGTGTGTGTGTGTGTATATATATATATATAGATAGATAAATAGATAGATAGAGAGAGAGAGAGAGAGAGAGAGAGAGAGAGAATGATATCATCCCATCATAGATGAGTGAAACTAAGAACACATCAAAATAGCTTCAAACCTAAATGCCTAAAATTATTGAGATCAATCATCACATCATGTGTTTCATAATGTGGTCCTGAACCACACCAAAAATGTGCTAACAGAGATTGGGGATATATTGAGTCTTATCTACAAAAAAATGTGATCGCCTATGATTCCATCTGGAAGGAATATCGCATTATGCAAAGGTTTGACAAGGTCAATGGAAGCATGGTGAGGTTGAAAGTTATTGAGTTTTGGGTATGCCCAAAAGAGGGAGGCCTTGGTGCATCGGAGGAGGGGTTAGTTTATGTGTCTCTTGCTCCGTCCCCACAATTTCTCTATTCTCTCTCTCCCTATCCCCACTACTATGTTTCTCCCTACTGCTCCATTGCACTTTTGCATCTTCACCACACTCTCATCTACTAGATGAGGAAAATTAAAAAGCTTAAAATAGCATCTAAAACTAAATCCTAAAAGTTATTGTGATCTATTCAAGTGGAAAAATTAATGTGGTCCAAAGCCACACCAACAATGTGTTGAAAGTAGAGTCTTATCTCTACTTTTACCTCAACAATAAAGCTCAAAAATCCCTCAATTCGCATTTACCAAAAAAATAGCCCAAAGCTTGCTCTCTTTGCTGAATTGGGAATATCTTTGCATCCATTAAAAACAACCCAATGCTTCCTTAGCCTTGATAGGCATATCCTCCTATAATTGCATTCCAAGATACTGCATCTAGGAAGATTCCCTCACTATAGATTTGTTGAAATGTCCCTTCTTAACTTCCCGCTACTCATGTTTGGTATATCTTACATTAATGCTATTAAAAACACTACAATGCACACAAGAAATGCATCAAGAGTGTTTTGTGATTTCTAAGATATCATCATGGAGCTAAGAAAAGTAATTGTATATATGGAGGTGCACTCTTGTTGCATCCATTTAAAATAACCTAGAGATTCCTTAGCCAGACCGTCTTGGGCATATCCTCATCTAATTTCATTCCAAGGGATCACAATTGAAGACAAGGCCTAAATTTAAATTTGCTAAAAATAGGAAAGAGCTTCCTCTCTGCCCCTTTGGGCATATCCTATCTCTATCTTTTCTCTCTTCTATAGTTTTAAAGCACCTTGTAGTGGCCTTGTTTTGATGTTGTCTCTCTTCTATCGTATCTAGGCCAATTCCCACCTCTTGCATCCATTGACAATGCATACAAAAGCTTCCTTGGATGTTTTGATATGCACATGGTGTCCCACTTGATGTGGGTTGTGGATGGCCGCCATAGATTTGGGGCTGATTTGCACACCATATGTGAGAGGAATCAAGGTTGATGTTGGTCACACACAGATAGATCTAAGCCACTAAAAATGCAACAAATGTAGGCAACACCAAAAGTTGGATTGCATAAATGGAGTGTAAATAGCTGCAACACCTCAATGGAAGATTTTACTTCATTTTATGGATTATGTAACCACAATAGCTCTTTGTAATTAAGCAGATCTCTAGGACTAATTTGATGGCCCTATGATATCTAACTTGATGTGGGTTGTGGATAGCCACCATGGTATATATCTTAGGTTGATTTGCACACCCAATGTGAGAGGAATTAAGGGTTAAATAATGGCTACATAAACATAGATTGAAAAGATGTGAGCCACTAGAAATGATATAATCTAATATTAAGGTAATAATAGAAGTTTAGATTACATAAATGGAGTGTATAGAAATGCAATATCCCAATGCAAGGATTTACTTGATTTTATGGATTATGTAGCCATGGTAAATCTTTGATATAAAGCACCCCTAGGGTTGATTTGATGTGCCCATGATATTTGACTCGATGTGGGTTGTGGATAGTAGCCACCAGGGCGAACCTAAGGCTAATTTTCACATCCAATGTGAGAGGAATCAAAGGTTGAATGTTGACTCACAAACATAGATGTGAGCCACTAAAAACACACAAAAACCTAGCATTAGGCAATGCCAAAAGCTTGCTCTAGATTGCATAAATGGATATATATATATATATAGAAGCAAGATTTCAACTGACTTTATGATTGATTTAGCCATGGGGAGACCTCCAAGGTTGATTTATGATGTGCCCATGATATCTAACTCAATGTGGGCTGCAGATGATGGCCACCATAGCATAGATTTGGGCGATGAAGCTGGTAGGAAAATGGACTAAGGGACTACATGAATTATGCTACTTTGGTACGTAAGATGTAATTTTTCTTGAATGAATGCCCAATATAATAATATGGTCTCATGGTTGTGGATATTTTCTGTTTGGTTGACCGGATTGTATTTATGGATTTCAAATTTTGAGTGACCTCCCTCTCTCTCTCTCTCACTCACTCACTCTCACTCACACACACACACACACACACACACAACCAACTCTAAAAGAAATGGGCAATGGAGAAGTCACTATCTTTGTATATGTATGATGTAAGTGTTTTTGGTGATTATTGGAAGGACTAGCATCACTTAACAAGAATAGGAAAGGCTTTGACAACTTTATGCACATGAAATCTGGGCAAATGCAACATTTTACATTGATGAAGTTTTGTGAACTTTTATAATCATTTGAGGACAAAGAAACTATTATTTTTACGAGGCCTTCGCAACAATTACTTTATATAAAAAAGTGAAAAAACTATCATTCCCATTTTACAAGCATGCATGTGGTAACTCTCAAAGCTTAAATCAAAACCTCCTCATATAAGCTACTAATGGATAGTGCTTCAAGAGCAGAATGCATATCTACAATCTCTACCAAGTTTAAAACATTTTTTAACATGCAAATTTTCAAAAAACCCTTATAGCTCAAGAGAGGCCATGTGGCACAATGAAAATCACCCGTGCATTAGTATAGAGTATAGAATTTTAGATTAGAAGGTTTAGATATAATGAAAAATAATGAATACTTTTTACTCTTAAACTCTAAGATTTTTTTAAATTTACTTAATTAATATGTTGATTTAGGGGGTGTACTAGATTTTTGAATTTGAGAATATATATAAGGGAAGTATGTGCCACTTTTTTCAACTTGTCAGTTTCGTTTTCATGTGATTATTTGCGTCTTTTGTATTCGACACTTTTTTATGATATTAATCATTTGTTTGCGTCCCTCACTCTCGTGTTCCTCTTGCGTTCAGTTTTTAAGTTGCGATTTTGTGTATGCGTTTGCTTGTCTGCAGCTTCCGTTTGCATCGCGGGTGAGCCGACGCGGTCCCTTTTCCGCGACGCCCCGAACGAGGGCGTCACACTTGGTATCAGAGCCCATGGCCCGTGGTTGTCATCACGTTTTCGGCCCGTCTGCCTTATTTTTTCACGTTTTCTCCGCGTTCTCGGCCCGTGTTGCCCCGTTTCACCATGTCCCTCGCGTGATTGCCCCGTTTTGCCCCATTCCTTGCATTTTCTCCACGTTCCCCACAGTTTTTCACCGTTTTGCCTCGTTTGACCCGCGTTTCGCCCCGTTTTCACCGCGTTCTCCGCATTCTTGGCCCGTTTTGACGCGTTTTCTCCACGTTCCCCATCGTTTTTCAACGTTTTACCTCGTTTTGCTCCGTCTTACACCGTTTGGGACCGGTTTTCACCGTTTTTAAGCCGTTTTTCGCGGTTTTCGTTGTTTTGGACCCCGTTTTGCGCTGTTTCATAGTTTTTCAACGTTTTCAAGCCGTTTCTCGCAGTTTTTCAGTTTCGACATTTTTGAGTTTTTCTTTTCGGCTTCGGCCACAAAAGTACAGAAATGGCTGGAGATCAAGAATATGATGACGGATACAGAATCGAGCCTGATCTGAATAAGAAGGAGAAGAAGAAGAAGGAAACGAAGACACGACAAGATGTTCAAGACACAATAGAAAGGAGACTGGAGGCCCGCATCATGGCCTCCATGGAACAACAGATCAACTTGATGTCGGCTAACCTGGGCGAATTGATTCAAACACAGCTAGGCCAATGATACGAAGACCGACCAGGCACCAGTAATGTCAACATGCGGCGTAACACACAAAGACGACCGCGACCTGAAGACGAAGATTATCAGGATGATCAAAGTGAAAGACGCTACTACAGCCCTGACAGACATCTAGAAGACGAAAACAGACTGGGAAAATTCAAACCCAGTCCCCCAGAGAAATACAAAGGCAACCGCACCTCACTGGAACTCAACAAGTGGTTCAGTGAGGTAGAAGACTACATGCAGTGGAACAACATAGGCAGACGCAGATATGTGCAAGTGGCCAAAACCTTTCTAGCCGACGACGCCTATGTATGGTTCCTCACTGAACAGCAATCAAAGCGCTGGGAGGACTGGGAGGACCTACAAAGAGACATGCTCAGCTACTTTGTCCCAGAGAATGAGGGCAACAAAATCAGAGATTCGTGGCGCGATCTACGCCAAGACGGCCACATATCAGAATACATTGTCAAATACCGTCGACTAATGCTCCAACTCCCATTGATGCACACAGCATACAGGCTACATGGGTTCCTATACGGCCTTAAGCCCTGGGCCCGTCGAGAGCTAGAAAAATAGAATCCCAACACCTGGGAAGTGGCCGCCAATATGGCAGAAAAGCTACGCGACACAAACTCCACACCAGGTTTGCCTCCAAATAACCCTCGCCCCAACAATTTTGCCCCCAACAACTGGCCTAACCCACCCATCTGGCAAGGCCGCGGATTTGTACACAATAACAGAAGCAATGTTACCCGCCCACCACCACCCAATTCCAACCCGGGATTAGGCCGCGGAAATGGAGCCTTAGTCCCACGCAGCGTCTTTGCGAGCAATTCTTACAACCCCACACCCAACAATTTTGCCTCCAATACTTACAACGGCAATAATAACAACCCGCACCCTGATCGCGTCTGGTGCAGCGACTGTAGGATTGCTCATGGCCCCAACTACGCATATGTCCGCAAGAGAAATCCAGCATCCTCATCATCGAGCAGGGTCAACACACTCCAAATAGACGAACCACCCTCCCCTCCCAAAATAAGAATCGAAGAACTGGCTAGCCCTGTTGCTGACCAACAACCACGGATTGGAGCGGTATCCCTCCACCCTCAATGCATGGTAGCAGCGATAACGGACATCCAGAACCTGTATGTCCAAGAAACAATTGGCTCCCAGCCGCAATGGATCATGGTAGACTCAGGCGCTACACACAATTTTCTATCCCCGCAGTGCGCCGCTCGCCTGGGCCTACGCCTCACCACTGTCAATGAAACTACAGTCAAGTTTGCCCAAGAAAAGGATAGCAATGTAAAGGCAGCCCGTCAAGTCAGGATCGAGATGGGTGAATTCACATGTCGCCTTGACTTCATAGTGGTCCCAATGGACGACTTTGAGGCAATCATTGGTCTGTCCTTCAACGACAAGTACCTCATTGCACTCCTAGGCATGAAGGTGGACCAATTACTCCTGAATAATCAAGGCAAAGCAGTGACGGTACAAGGCGCCAGACTCACAACAAAGCAAGCTTTCACCCGCCAGGCGCATCTTCAAACCAACCCCCCTCCCATCAACCGCCAAGACCCCGCTCAGTTAGCAGCGATGAAAGGTAAACAGAAAGTCCCAGAACACTCGTCCCCCAGACTCAATCTCATGAGTGCAAAGCAAGCAGAGCGGGCTCTCAAGAAAGGAGCTCAAGTTCACCTCTGCATCATGCAAGCACAAGAGCAGCCCACAACAAGGCTCAACTCCATCACCATCGAGCAGGCCAAAGTGGGTGACCCCTCACTTACCCCCATCCTCAAGAAGTACAAAGATGTCATGCCCCCAGAACTTCCCCCCAGCCTACCCCCTCCCCGTCAAATTCAACATGAAATTGATCTCATCCCAGGGAGCACACCCCCGGCGAAAGCCCCCTACCGCATGAACAACACCGAGCTAAAAGAGCTCAAGAAGCAACTCCAGGAATTGGAGGATCAAGGTTTCATCTGGCCCAACAGCTCTCCTTTTGGGGGCCCAGTCCTATTTGTTAAGAAGAAAGACGGTTCGATGCGACTATGCGTGGATTATCGGGCCCTCAACAAGATAACTATCAAGAACAGGTACCGAGTCCCCCTCATGGAAGATCTTCTGGACAGACTACAGGGTGCCCAATACTTCACTCGCATAGATCTCCGCTCAGGCTACCACCAAGTCCGCATCGCCTCTAAAGACATCCCGAAGACCGCCTTCCGCACACGCTACGGCTCCTGGGAATGGATGGTCCTGGGGTTCGGTCTCACCGACGGTCCTGGCACTTTCTGCAGAATAATCCATGATAGTTTCCGTGACATGATAGATGATTTCCTCATTACGTACATTGACGATCTACTCATCTACAGCAAGACTTTAGAAGAGCACCAGAAGCATGTCGCCGCAGTACTACAACTCCTCCGAGAACACCAGCTGTATGCCAAGCTAGAGAAGTGTGAGTTTGCGGTCCAGAAAATCGAGTTCCTGGGCTTCATCGTCATGTCAGAAGGTATTATGGTGGACCCCAAGAAAGTCGACGCTGTCATCAAGTGGGCCCCCCGACATCCATCAAAGAAGTCCGAGAGTTCGTGGGCTTCTGTCAGTACACACGCCGCTTCATCCGCGACTTCAGCAAGATTGTTGCGCCACTTACAGAGATAACCAAAGGCCACAAACCTTTTCAGTGGACCCCTAAAGAAGAAGAAGCCTTTGAGAACCTAAAGATCGCCATGTGTAGTACCCCTGTCCTCTGACTGCCCGACTTCACCAAACCATTTGAAGTGCATACAGATGCCTCTGATGGTGCCATTGGTGGAGTCCTCATGCAAGAGCATCAGCCCATCGCCTACGAATCCCACAAGTTCACAGATGTAGAAACAAGATGGACTACACATGAGAAGGAAATGCTCGCTGTCGTCCACTACCTCCGAAAGTGGTGACACTATGTCCAAGACAAACACACAAAGGTCTATACAGACAACATCTCCCTCAAGTACTTCCAAACACAACCCAAAATCACCCCCAAACAAGCTAGGTGGCAAGACACACTGGCAGAATACGACATCGACATCATCCACAAACCGGGTACCACCAATGTCATGCCCAACGCCCTCAGTCAAATGCCCACCCTCACTCCTATCTCCACTGCCACCAGCACTCTACGCCAACGCATCCTCGACGCTCAAAAAGCTGATCCTGCTGTCCTTCGCATGCTCAACGACCACATCTCTGGGAAAGCTGTAGTGGATCTCTTTGAAGTCAAAGATAACCTCTTCTACGCGCATGGAAAAATCTACATCCCCAATGATCCAGAGCTAAAGAAAGACCTCATGTGGGAGGCTCATGACTGCAAGCTAGCTGGACATGGTGGCCAGAAGAGATCTTATGACAAACTCCATCAACACTACATGTGGCCAAAAATGAAGGACGACGTAATCGACTACGTGCACACCTGCCCAACCTGTCAACTGGTCAAAGCTCAAAGAGTCAAGCCTGCTGGCCTCCTCCACCCAATGCCAACACCCTCCCGGCCTTGGGACATGGTAAGTATGGACTTCATCGTCGACCTCCCCCCCTCCCACGGCCACACTACCATCATGGTGGTCCTCGACTACTTCACCAAGCAAGCTCACTTCATACCTGCAAAGCCTCCCGTCACCGCCTACCAAGTCGCCAAACACTTCTTCGCCAAAGTCTTCAAATACCACGGCCTTCTCCTAGCCATAGTTTCTGATCGCGACACCCGCTTCCTCAGCGACCTCTGGCGCGAGCTCTTCAAGCTGCTAGGCACCCAGCTCCGCTTCTCCTCCGCCTACCACCCAGAAACCGATGGTCAAACTGAAAGAGTCAACCAAGGCATTGAAGACTACATCCGGAGCTACGTCAAGGCAGATCAGAAGGACTGGTCCGAATACATGGACGTCTTGGAATTCCACTACAACAACTCCATCCACAACAGCACTGGCTACACCCCCTTTGAGCTCTCCACAGGTAAAGAAGTCATCACACCTCTTGCACTAGCAACCGGCGATGTGCATGCC